>NC_135822.1:72914455-72949455 GCF_964213995.1 Mustelus asterias
GTAAATCTTTTCTGTCCCCTCTCCAAAGCCTCCACATCCTTCTGGTAGCGTGGCGACCAGAATTGAACACTATATATTCCAAGTGCGGCATAATTAAGGTTCTATAAAGATAATGGGGTAAATGTGTGGGGTTGTGGGGAAAGGGCCTGGGATGGGATTGCTGCTGGTGCAGGCTCGATGGGCCGAATAGCCTCCTTCTGCATTGTAGGATTTCGATGTTCTACGTTCTGAATAAAGGTCAACAAATGCGTTGTTTAAAAGAAGGACCTTTGCCATATAATAAAATAATGAAGTTCAACAATAACACTAACTTAGCAGAATCATAATTACAATGAAAACAGGAGCACTGGTAAGACAGGTCTTGCTGACAAAACACTCTCTTGCACACTGAAAAATCCGTCAAAATCCATACTGGCCAGACCCTCAACACAGAGAAAAGGCTTATACTGTGTACTCAGAATGACACTCTTCGTAAAGTGTTGTGTATTTAGGTTGAACACTCAGCAGTAGCATATTATTGATCATCAGTAATGGTACTGACTGCATTGACTTTTTTTCATCTTATGAAAGGGTTTGGTAGTTTTGTTGTAGACAAGATGTTTCCACTTGTGGAGACCAAAACTAGGGCACGTTAACAAAAAGACAGTCACTGACAAATCCAACATCCAACTTTTACAGATGCACCATAGAAAGCATTCTTTCTGGTTGTATCACAGCTTGGTATGGCTCCTGCTCTGCCCAAGACCGCAAGGAACTACAAAAGGTCGTGAATGTAGCCCAATCCGTCACGCAAACCAGCCTCCGATCCATTGACTCTGTCTACACTTCCCGCTGCCTCGGAAAAGCAGCCAGTATAATTAAGGACTCCACGCATTCTCTCTTCCGCCTTCTTCCATCGGAAACAAAAGTCTGAGGTCACGTACCAACCGACTCAAGAACAGCTTCTTCCCTGCTGCTGTCAGACTTTTGAATGGACCTACCTCGCATTAAGTTGATCTTTCTCTACACCCTAGCTATGACTGTAACACTACATTCTGCACTCTCTCCTTTCCTTCTCTATGAACGGTATGCTTTGTCTGTATAGCGCGCAAGAGACAATACTTTTCACTGTATACTAATACATGTGACAATAATAAATCAAGTCAAATCAAATCAAATCAAGGGATTAAAGAGAATTTACCCAGAGAGAGTGGTGAGAATGTGGAACTCGCTCCCACAGGGAGTGGGTGAGGTGAATAGTGTTGGTGGATTTCATAGGAAGCTGGATAAACACATGAGGTAGAAAGGAATAGAAGGATAAGGTGATGGTGGGGGGTGACGTGGGGGTGGGAGGAGGCACGGGTAATGTACGAACACCAGCAGAGACCAATGGACCAAATGAACTTGCTCAATGCAATTTGATGTGAGGGAGGAGAATGGTGTGTGAAATTACTAATTTAATTAGAAAGCTGGCTAAGAAACATAGACACATAGAAAAACTACAGCACAAACAGGCCCTTCGGCCCCACAAGTTGTGCCGAACATATCCCTACCTTCGAGGCCTACCTATAACCCTCCATCCTATTAAGTCCCATGTACTCATCCAGGAGTCTCTTAAAAGACCCTATTGAGTTTGCCTCCACCACCACTGACGGCAGCCGATTCCACTCGCCCACCATCCTCTGTGTGAAAAACTTCCCCCTAACATTTCCCCTGTACCTACCCCCCAGCACCTTAAACCTGTGTCCTCTCGTAGCAGCCATTTCCACCCTGGGAAAAAGCCTCTGAGAGTCCACCCGATCTATGCCTCTCAACATCTTATATACCTCTATTAGGTCTCCTCTCATCCTACGTCTCTCCAAGTAGAAAAGACCGAGCTCCCTCAGCCTATCCTCATAAGGCATGCCACTCAATCTAGGCAACATCCTTGTAAATCTCCTCTGCACCTTTCAATCATTTCCACATCCTTCCTGTAATGAGGCGACCAGAACTGAGCACAGTACTCCAAGTGGGGTCTGACGAGGGTCTTTTATAGTTGCATCATTATCCCCGGACTCCTAAACTCAATCCCTCAATTGATAAAGGCCAGCACACCATACGCCTTCTTAACCACCTCCTCCACCTGCGGGGCAGATTTTAGAGTCCTATGGACCCGGACCCCAAGGTCCTTCTGATCCTCTACAGTACTAAGAATCTTACCCATGATATTATACTCCTTCATCCCATTTGACCTGCCAAAACGGACCACTACGCATTTATCTGGGTTGACGCCCAACTGCCACTTCTCCGCCCAGTCTTGCATCCTATCTATGTCCCTCTGTAACCTCTGACATCCCTCCAGACTATCCACAACCCCACCAAACTTTGTGTCGTCGGCAAACTTACCAACCCATCCCTCCACTTCCTCATCCAGGTCATTTATAAAAATGACAAACAGCAAGGGTCCCAGAACAGATCCCTGGGGCACACCACTGGTGACCGACCTCCATTTAGAAAAAGACCCATCTATACCCACTCTCTGCCTCCTTTGGGCAAGCCAGTTCTGGATCCACCGGGCAGAAGCACCTTGGATCCCATGCCCTCTCACTTTTTCTAGAAGCCTTGCATGAGGGACCTTATCGAATGCCTTGCTAAAATCCATATAAACCACATCTACCGCTTTCCCTTCGTCAATGTGTTTAGTCACATTTTCGAAGAACTCCACCAGGCTCGTAAGGCACGACCTGCCTTTGACAAATTCATGCTGAGTCTTCTTGAGCATACTAAAGTGCATGGTTACAATGAAACTGAAGACCCTAGAGGAGCCTAAGGAGAGAAGTAATGGAAGAGTATGTGCATTTTAGTGATAAAATACAGATCAGCCAAGTTTTAACGGTAGTGGTGCAGGGGTATAGTCCCGTTTAGTTTGTTATATTCTGCAGCAGAGTTAAGATCAGTGGGGCAGAGAACCTGATGTGACAGAATATCTGTGCAGCTGAGAAAAAGCGGTCCCCAGTGGGGGGAGGAAAAGGATTGTCTTTACCTTTGTGATTTGCTCTTGGGATGCAGGAAAGGCTGACGTTCATTGTCCATTGCTCTTGAGATATTTATGGACCTTCTTCCCGCAGGTTACCCAGCACTGTGCGAGAGGATGGAAAATAACTGGCTAGCAATGTCGGAGTTTCAAACTAAGCTGACGCTACCATTGGGATATATAATAATGGGATATATAACATAATGGATAAGATGGTCAAGAAGGTCACACTCATTGTGGCTCAGTCAAAATCCTGAAACTCCCTACCCCATGCTGCAAGGTGCACATAGTTCAGGAAAGTGACTCAAGGCCACCTTCTTAAAGGACAATTTTGGATGGCAAATAAATGCGGGCCCTGCCACCTACCTCACAAAGTAACAAAGAAAAGATTTAACTGCTTGTATCCTCCCAAAGAACAGTGGCGTTGGCACAGTGTTGAGCTTTCTCTGTGTTATGAATCACCTACATCATCCAGGAAACTAATAATAATGATGGATAATCCTTGGAATCTCCACCCTCAGCCAATGGAGTGGGATTTTTCCGGCCGCGCTCACCCCAAGACCGGAAGATCCCACCCGAGGTCAATGGACCTTTGCATGGTCCTGTCCCGCCTGCTACGATTCCCGTAGCGGGCAGAACGGGAAAATTCCACCCATGATGTTTTTCTCAGAACTCTCATGGAACCAATCGGCACAGCATTTCACCCCTCTCTCTCTCTCTCTCTGTGAAAAAAACATCCAAAAACAAGTCAGGGACCAAGACAAGGTCGAGATAAAGGACACAAAGACTGGAGGTCACCAGACTCTCCAAACATTCCTTCTGGATCATTTTCCTGAAGGAAGAAGGTGGAAGAGAGAATGTTCGGGCTGCGTGGGGTCCTTAATTATGCTGGCTGCTTTTCCGAGGCAGCGGGAGACAGTGTCAGTGGATGGGAGGCTGGTTTGAGTGACGGACTGGGCTTCGTTCACGATCCTTCATAGTTCCTTGCCGTTTTGGGCAGAGCAGGAGCCATACCAAGCTGTGATACAACCAGAAAGATTGGTGCATCTATAAAAATTGGTGAGAGTCGTCGCTGACATGTTGAATTTCCTCAGTCTTCTGAGAACGTCGAGGCGTTGGTGGTCTTGGAAGATGGACCAGGGAAGATGAAGGAAGATCAAGGGGGAGAGCACTTGGATTAGAGAACAGAACGCTATGATCACCAACAACTGAGATCAGCACTCTCTGTGCCAACTATCTATGTGTCCCTTCGGATCAGTAAAACACTTCACTAAAACAGGTCACACACCTTTTGCTGTCTAATTAATTAATGCATCTCATCTAAGCTTCTTACTTCTTAGTGAACAGCCTTAAAATTATCCACGGATATTTGACTGACTAGCAGCACAGTGCCCCAGTGGTTTGCGCTCCTGCCTCACAGCGCCAGGGACCCGGGTTCAATTTCCAACTTGGGTCACTGTCTGTGCGGAGTTTGCACCTTCTCCCCGTGTCTGCGTGGGTTTCCTCCGGGTGCTCCGGTTTCCTCCCACATTCTGAAAGACGTGCTGGTTAGGGTGCATCGACCCGAACAGGCGCCGGACTGTGGCGACGAGGAGAATTTCACACAAACTTCATTGCAGTGTTAATGTAAGGCTACTTGTGACTAATAAATTAACTTTACTTTATCTTAGGTATATGACCCCCCCCCCCCCCCCCCCCCCCCCCCCGCCCCTGTACACCTTACAGCCAACCATCGGTATCTGTACAAGGCAGCCTGTTTGAAAGGAGAGTTCTGGTGCTTTCTGTGGGTTAAAGGCAACCGAGTATTGGTGTAGCTACATGAATTACTTCCAGAAGATTCTGAATTCATCGAAGTGTAAAGAAAGCAACTGCTCACTGCAGTTTTGTATCTTTGCTGGCAATTATTTTTGTGTTTTGAAGTGTACTGTGCAAAGACAACTCCTTGCCCAATCTGCTATCCAGAATGATCACACTTGTCCATCAGTAATGTGTTCAGAAGCTGAAATAAATCGCTGTTGCCCACTTCACGCTCGGCCAGTGTAAGACTGGAAGCAAAGATGTCAACTCCATGCTGAGGGGAAATGTTGTTCTCTCTCATTGGAAGAGGCAGCAAAGGTCACCCTCCGCCCTGGACAATTTATTTTTACACAGAATTGCATGTCCCGGGGCCAATGTTTACCCCTCAACCGAAAGCACCGCAAAGCAGATTTCCTGTTCGTTATTACATTGCTGCATGCGGCACCTGAGCTGTGTGCAAACTGACCGCTGCGTTTGCCATCCTCCAGCTGGGACTGCACTTCAAAATAACACCGTTGTCTGTACTTACTTATCGGACATGTGTCTGTGCAGTGACTCCCTGTGGGAGTGAGTTCCGTATTCTCACCATTGCATACCTCGAGGAATGTCTCTGAAATCCCCACTGGATGTATTCGTGAATGTCTTATATTTATGACCCCTTTCCTCTCAGACCACCCCCCCATCCCCACAATTGGAAACATCTTTTCTGCACCTACCCAATCAAATACCTTGATAAGTAGCAAGACCTCTCGAGGTCACCTTTCTGTGCTCCACTTTTCCAGAGAGCACTGAAGTCATCTTTCAAAGAATAAGGTAGCATTTGGATTAATGCTTATTGCTTTCTACTTGAACTGCTCTACTGAAGTCTTTCTACCATAAATAATGTGTTTTACGATTGCTATTGGTTTGCTTGTTCATCTATTGTTCAAACAGTGAATAATCGAAGAAACACGAGGACGGGGGATGTAGGGGGCAGGTGTAGACCACTCAATAGGATCATTGCTGATCTTTATTCCAATGCCAGTTTCCTGATCGCCTCCGGAAAAATTCCCCCATGGCCTCCGTCTGAAACAGGGGGCACATCATTCACTTTATTCCCCTCACTCTACATTCCCCCCCACAGGGAAATAATGGGGGCGATTCTTCCAAAAGTGCTGAATTGGTGGGAAAACTGTTCTAGATCCCGACTGTTCTGTCAGTGCAGCTTCTCACCTGAATCTCCGCACTCTGTGCGCTGCAGAGGTCCCAGTTGTGAATCTCATTAAAAACCCGGGAGAGGGGCTATTCGCACCGGAGTTTGACAGTTCTGGAACTCTGCGCATGCGCAGTGGCCCCGATCTGTCAGTCTCCCCGATTGCCAGACAGCTCAATCGCTGACCAGCCCGGGACCCCCGCAGTGCTGCCCCTCCAGTACCAGCGCCCCCCCCCCCCCCCCCCCCCCCCGCCCCCCCCCCCCCCCGCCACGGTCCGACCGCAGCCCCCACAGCAATTCCTGGGCCAGCCCTAACCCCTCCCGCCACCCCGGAGCACCTCGATGTCTAGCCCACCTCCCCCCAGCAGTGGCGATCCCCCCACCCACCTCACCCCAGCAGACTACCCCCCGCCCCAACCAGCTTGCCCCAATCGCTGCCCTCCCTCCAATCCAGACCGATCCTGTCTGCAAAGTGACAGCGGGATCCTCCACCCTCACCGATCACTCCTCGGCCCCGCCCACAATAGGCCCCACTTCCTTGACACTGTCCGATGCCCGGTGGGCAGTGCCAAGGTGCCCCCTGGGCACTTGCTCCTTGGGCAGTGCCAGGGGGCAGAGGCTGGCAGTGCCTGGGTGCCCAAGCCCAGGGTGCATCACTCTCCATCGCCTGACCCCTTGGGGGACACCGATTGTCTTCCCTTCATTCCGGCGGGGTCTCCCGCTAGTTCCCCGAACGTGGGGAGCTAGTCTAAACCCCACCGGAATGAAGTACTTCTGGCGGGGTTGGAGATTCAATCGGGACCGGAAAGTTCCTGATAATTAGATTTAAAATACATTGAAAACATATTAAAAATAGATTTAAATCACTTACCTACCTTCCCGCCGGTTTCCAGCGCGATCTGACCGGCGACCATTCTCCGGCTCTGGGAGACGCACATATGTTCCCGGCGCATGCGTAAATCCCGGAACAAGGCCGGCAACGCGCATCTCCCACTGTGACCCGACAGAAAAGGTGCGGGTCGCGATGGGAGAATCGCCCCAATTATCTCAGCAGCAGCACTGTCAAACGCCCTCAGTCTGTTGTATTTTCCAATAAATTAATCCCTCATTCTTCTAAATGTGTATAGACCCGTCCTACTCAACCTTTCCTCAGGAGACAAACCCTCTGAAGACAGCACGCAGTCTCCACTGCCCCCAATGCAAGGAAATTCCACACAAAGGAGATGGTGGAATCTGAATTCAATAAAAATCTGGAAATCAAAATACCTGATGACCGTGAAACCATTGTTGATTGTTGTGAAAACCCATCTGGTTCACTAATGTCCCTTTAAGGAAGGAAATCTGCCATCCTTACCTGGTCTGGCCTACATGTGACTCCAGACCCACAGCAATGTCGTTGACTCTTAAATGCCCTCTGTAATGGCATTCAATTATATCAGAAACTCAGCAAGGCTCCTGAGGCAGCACCTTCCAAAGTCACGGCCATTACCATCTGGATGGACAAGAGCAACAGATACATGGGGACACCATCACCTGGGAGTTCCCCTCCAAGTCACTCACCATCCTGACTTGGAAATATATCGCCGTTCCTTCACTGTCACTGGGTCAAAATCCTGTAACTCCCTCCCTAACAGCACCATGGGTGTTCCTACACCACAGGGAATGCGGCGGGTCAGGAAGGCAGCTCGCCACCACCTTCTCAAGGGTAACTAGGGATGGATAATAAATGCTGGTCTCGCCAGTAATGCCCCCATCCTGCAAAAAACAAAATCAAGCCTCTTCAGGGTCAATAAAAGTGAATGAAGCTGGATGGACCATCTAGCATTGACCTAGTCACTGGAAATGATAACAGCAAAGCCTGTCGACTCTGCAATGTCCTCCGCCAAAATTTGGAGAGGTGTCCCACAGAACAGTCAAGCAACAACCTTACATCACTGAATCATAGCAGTATCCCCGTATCCTCATCGACAGGACAGGCCCAGCAGAGGTGAGGCACAATGGTATAAAGTCTGGAGAGAGTAACCTTTTGAGTCTTCACCATCGATTCTGGACCCCATGAAGTCTCATGGCATCACGTCAAACATGGGCAAAGAAACCTCCTGCTGATTACGATTTCCTGCATCTCCTCAACGGATGAACGAGAACACTGGTTGAACACCACTTTGAGGAAGGACTGAGGACATAAGATGGACTCTCAGTGGAGGACTTCAATGTCCATCACTAACAGTGGCTCAGTAGCACCATGGTACAATGAGCTGGCCAAGTCCAGAAGGACATACCTGCTAGACAAGGTCTGCAGCCGGTAGTGAGAGGGAGGGAGAAACATATTTGACCTCATCCTCACTAACCTGCCTGCCTCAGGTGCATCTGTCCATGGCAGTTTCGGTAGGAGTGACCACCGCAGTCTTTGAGGAGACAAACTTCTGTCTTCACATTAAGGATACCCCCCATCGTGTTGTATGGTACGACCACCATGCTAAATGGGATAGACTTGAAACAGATCTAGCAACCCAAAACTGTAAGCCATCAGCGCAGCAGCAGATCAGTATTCAGCCACAACCTGTAACCTTATGGGCCGGTGTATCCTCCCCACTCTAACATTCCCACCAAGTCAGAGGATCAACTCTGGTTCAATAAAGAGTGCAGGAGCGCATGCCAGGAGCAGCACCGGGCATACCCAAAAATGAGATGTCAACCTGGAGATGGTAAAACCCAAGACTACTTAGAGTCATAGAGTCAAAGGGATTTATAGCATGGAAACAGGCCCTTCAGCCCAACCTGTCCATGCCGCCCTTTTTTTCAAACCATCAAGTGGCACTTACCCAGAATCAGCTCCTGGACCCATTGGTTCAAACATGGACAAAAGAGCTGGATGTCAGAGGTGAGATGAGAGTGAATGTCCTTGATATCAAAGCAGCATTTGGCCGAGTGTGGCATCAAGGAAGCTCAGCAAAACTGGAGTTAGTGGGCATCAAGGGGAAAGCCCTCCACTGATTGGAGTCGTTATTGGCACAAAGGAAGATGGTTGTGGTGGTTGAAGGTCAATCATCTCAGCTCCGGGAGTCCCTCAAGGTAGTGTCCTAATCATCTTTAACCACAGTAGCTTCATCCATGATCTTCCTTCCATCATAAGGTCAGAAGTGGTGATACTCACTGATGAAGCATGATGTTCAACACCACTTGATCTCCTCAGATACTGAAGCAATTCACATCCAAATGCAGAAAGACCTGGACAATATCCAGACTTGGGTTGATAAGTAGCAAGTGACATTCGTGCCACACAAGTGTGGAATCTGAACTGGACTAACCATATAAATACTACGTTTATCAGAGCAGGTCAAAGGCTAGGAATCCTATGGCAAGTAACTCACCTCCTGACTCCCCAAAGCCTGTCCACCATCTACAAGGCACAAGTCAGGAGTGTCATGGAATACTGTCCACTTAGTTGGATGGGTGCAGCTCCAACATCACTCCAGCATCGACACTCAGTAGCAGCAGTGCGTACTATCTACAAGATGCACTGCAGCAACTCACTAAAGATCCTGAGACAGCACCTTCCAAACCCACACCCACTTCCATCTAGAAGGACAAGGGCAGCAGATACATGGGAACACCACCACCTGCAAGTTCCCCTCCAAGCCACTCACCATCCTGACTTGGAATTATATCGGCCGTTCCTTCACTGTCGCTGGGTCAAAATCCTGGAACTGTGGGTGTACCTACACCAGATGATTCAAAGCGGGCGGCTCACCACCACCTTCTCAAGGGGCAATTAGGAATGGACAATAAATGCTGGACCCAGCCAGCGACGCTTACATCCCATGCATGCAAGGTAAAAAAGAACCAAAAGCTTAACATTAAGAGCAGCAAGAGTTATCAGTCTAATAACAACAGCATTACAATCCAGATTTCTTCCATCCTTCTCAGAGATTAGATGCTGTTTCTGCATCACTTCAGCTGACAGAGATTCTTCTTTGAAAACCAAGGCTGAAGGATTTAGGGAGAATAAGAGTCACGTACATTTACTGATTATTTTTGTGTGTGTCCGTGACCATTTCAATGGTTTATCTTCTGTAAAATTCATCCTGTCTGTCTTCACAGCAGAAATACTAATCTGCTAATCCTTCACCAATAGGTAGCGAATGTGAATGGACACTTTATAAAGGTCTTTATGTACTTTGCAAGCGTGGGCTCCGATACAAGTATTTATTCACACTGCATTCCTCGCATTATCTCCTTGTGCCGAGTCCCTACCCCTGACTGCGTTCAACAAAACTGGCAGCTCCTGCTGATGGAACCTTGAACATTTACAGTGGTGGCCATTCGACCTGTCATGCCAACGCCAGCTGGCAAATGACCACTCATTCCAAATCAACTTCCCGGCTCTTGGTCCATAACCGTCTCGGTTCCGGTACTTCAAGAGCACATCTAAGCACTTTGGAAATGTCCCGAGGGTTTCTGCTTCTGCACCCTTTCAGGCATCGGGTTCCAAAATCTCACCAACCTCTGTGATGAATGGATCCCGTGCCAGGAGAGGTGTGAAATGAGATGCTAGAACTTTCCTTGATATGTGATTCATTTACAGAATGCAGCATTAACTCAGCCTGCCTTCTATCTATTAGCACAGGGAGCCTTGCAGTCTCTCTTTGTAAGTGCGTTAGGTACTTAACGAAACAATGCCCTTCACCATAAGACCATAAGACATAGGAGCAGAATTAGGCCACTCGGCCCATCGAGTCTGCTCTGCCATTCAATCATTTCTGATATTTTTCTCATCCCCATTCTCCTGCCTTTTCCCCATAACCCCTGATCCCCTTATTAATCAAGAACCTATCTATCTCTGTCTTAAAGACACTCAATGACCCGGCCTCCACAGCCTTCTGCGGCAAAGAGTTCCACAGATTCACCACTCTCTGGCTGAAGAAATTCCTCCTCCTCTCTGTTTTAAAGGATCGTCCCTTTAGCCTGAGGTTGTGCCCTCTGGTTCTAGTTTTTCCTACTCGTGGAAACATCCTCTCCATGTCCACTCTATCCAGGCCTCGCAGTATCCTGCAAGTTTCAATAAGATCCTCCCGTCGTCCTTCTAAACTCCAATGAGTACGGACCCAGAGTCCTCAACCACTCCTCCTGTGTGTCTTAGCAATACCACAAATATACTATTAACACTGGGTGGAAAAATGTTCACAATTCCTTTAAAATCTCCTACCTCTGACTTTAAATGTCTCTCCTTCCTCTCCACTCTATCCAGATCACTCATAATCTTTTCCATTTCAGTTAGGTGCCCCCTCTGCTTCAGTTGTTCCAAAGGGAACGACCCTAGCCTCACCAATCTATCGTCATGGCTAAAATTCTCCAGTCCACTCCATGAACCTCTTCTGTGCCCTCTTTAGTGCTCTCACATCCTTCGGACAGTGCGGTGTTTAAAACTATGTACAATGCTCCAGATGTGGTCTAACTAGTGGCTTGATACAAATCCATCATAATCTCTGCTCGAATATTCTAAGACTCACCCAGACACCTTCAGGAATCCATGGAAACACATTCCAAGCTCTCTCTGTTCCTCCACCATTATCTGAATCCGATCATTTGGCTTCTTAGCCTTCCCCAGATGTGTTGCCTCACACTTCCAACAAGGACATGATCAATGGTTTGGTTGTACAAAGTTTAAGTGTTGATGAAAAAAAAGAGGCTTGCCGTCCCTAATGAGGACAGTTCACAAGAATACCAATCGCCAAGAAAACAACAATTTATAATGCAAGAGATGACAGTGTTGATTGGTTGGCAAGAGCACTTGAAACCACCTACGCCTCTACTTTCTCAGGAGGCTAAGGAAATTTGGCATGTCAGCGACGACTCTCATCAACTTTTACAGATGCACCATAGAAAGCGTTCTTTCTGGTTGCCCAAGACCACAAGGAACTACAAAAAGTCGTGAATGTAGCCCAATCCATCACGCAAACCAGCCTCCCATCCATTGACTCTGTCTACACTTCCCGCTGCCTCGGCAAAGCAGCCAGCATAATTAAAGACCCCACGCACCCCGGACATTCTCTCTTCCACCTTCTTCCTTCAGGAAAAAGATACAGAAGTCTGAGGCCACGTACCAACCGACTCAAGAACAGCTTCTTCCCTGCTGCTGTCAGACTTTTGAATAGACTTACCTTGCATTAAGTTGATCTTTCTCTACATCCTAGCTATGACTGTAACACTACATTCTGCACTCTCTCCTTTTCTTCTCTATGAACGGTATGCTTTGTCTGTATAGTGCGCAAGAAACAATACTTTACACTGTATGTTAATACATGTGACAATAATAAATCAAATCAAATCAAAATCAAATCAGATCAGTGCCCTGTGGCCTCCACAGCCTTCTGTAGCAAAGAGTTCCACAGATTCACCACTCTCTGGCATCCTCGGGAAGGAAGAAATACTGATGTTAACGGGCAGAAAATCATGCGAAACCTCGTCATGCGCGCTGCCAGTGAATGAAGCTCTATACTGGGAAATGACACCAAAAGCTGTTTGCAATTTATTTGGAAGCCAGCAGCTTCACAAAGCTGTTCTGATAAGCCACCACTCTTTACGCAACAATCGGCTACAGCAACAGTGTTTACGTTTTGAAGATCTAGCTCACTGAAATGTCGCGGGCACTATCTCAAACTTCAAACACTGGCAAGATTCAGTCGGCATCACAGATGGTTGACTGATGGAGGGGTTACGAGGAGGAGCTGATATATCATTTGATTTGTGAAAGTGTGAGCGGCGATTAAAATGACACAGAGCCACAGCTATCTCAACTTTCTCTCTGCTGTGTGCCTTTGGATCCCAATCCTTTCACCTCTCAAAAAACAACAGGCAGGCAAACAGGACTCGGAGTATCGGCGGAAATTAATCCCTCACGTTTTGATTTGATTTATTATTGTCACATGTATTAACACACAGTGAAAAGTATTGTTTCTTGCGCGCGATACAGACAAAGCATACCGTTCATAGAGAAGGAAAGGAGAGTGTGCAGAATGTAGTGTTACAGTCATAGCTAGGGTATAGAGAAAGATCAACTTAATGCATGGTAGGTCCATTCAAAAGTCTGACAGCAGCAGGGAAGAAGCTGTTCTTGAGTCGTTTAAAGAAATTAAAGTTCTGTCCCTTATACGACTGTTCCACAACCAGTTCAAAGGATTGAAGGAGAGCTTAATTTTATTCACAAGTGGCTGTGATGGAAGAATCAATCCAATCTCTTTTTCTTTCAATTCGGGCCTGATTATTGTCAGAGACGTCTTCCGTCCTACTGGCCCACAAGAAGCTCTCCCCCGCAAAAGTGTTCCAGCTGTCTCTATTGACAGGAAGTCAATGTCATATGTTTAACTAGGCATTCCATTCACAAGTCAATTGCCATACGCTATGATGATGGGCGGCACGGTAGCGCAGTGGTTAGCACTGCTGCTTCACAGCTCCAGGGACCTGGGTTCGATTCCCGGCTTGGGTCACTGTCTGTGTGGAGTTTGCACATTCTCCTCGTGTCTGCGTGGGTTTCCTCCGGGTGCTCCGGTTTCCTCCCACAGTCCAAAGATGTGCGGGTTAGGTTGATTGGCCATGCTAAAATTGCCCTTTAGTGTCCTGAGATGCATATAACCTATGAGGGATTAGTGGGTAAAATATGTAGGGATATGTGGGTAAAATATGTAGGGATATGGGGGTAGGGCCTGGGTGGGATTGTGGTCGGTGCAGACTCGATGGGCCGAATGGCCTCTTTCTGTATTGTAGGGTTTCTATGATTTCTTTGACTTAGACTGAGGACCCAGTTACCAGAAAGCATGGCCGCCAGTGGCAAAATGATTGAATAGGACGCAGAGCGGGCCAGAATTGGGAGCAGCGCAAGAGATCTCTGAGGCCTGTCCCTTTGTAGTCATGATGTGGAGATTCCAGTGTTGGACTGGGGGGAACACAGTAAGAAGTCTCACAACACCAGGTTAATGTCCAACAGGTTTATTTGGTAGCACGAGCTTTCGGAGCGCTGCTCCTTCATTAGTTGAGTGAAGGAGCATTCTCCTGATGAAGGAGCAGCGCTCCGAAAGGTCGTGATTGACTAGAACCAGAGGGCACAACCTCAGGCTAAAGGGACGATCCTTTAAAACAGAGATGAGGAGGAATTTCTTCGGCCAGAGAGTGGTGAATCTGTGGAACTCTTTGCCGCAGAAGGCTGCGGAGGCCAGGTCATTGAGTGTCTTTAAGACAGAGATAGATAGGTTCTTGATTAATAAGGGGATCAGGGGTTATGGGGAAAAGGCAGGAGAATGGGGATGAGAAAAATATCAGCCATGATTGAATGGCGGAGCAGACTCGATGGGCCGAGTGGCCTAATTCTGCTCCTATGTCTTATGGTCTTATTTTGGTCTGGAAATGTTGTGCGGGACTTGTGCAATCAGTCTACAATTTCTCACCGTACTTGTTTCTGTCATGCTATGTTGAGAACATTCCTTTTATTCTAACATTCTGTATTCCTGAGCCGACTGAGATCTCTGCTGCTAGAGGTACAGCAGTTTTTAGGAGAAGGACAATTTGACTCTGTCTTTAAGCCTCAGAGATAGACTCACCATTCACCATGGCCTCCAGATCCTGACTGTCCTCACCGTTTGGTTAGTAGCTCCTGCCACTGCCAGGGAAAGGTGGAAGAAATGTTTTGGGCAGAAAATTGTGGAGCAAAATCTGATGAAAAGGGATGGGGTGGGGGTGGGGGGGATGGGGGTGGTCCGCGATTGTCCAACTCCTGTGAAACCCTTGCCCCACCTCCCCCCATACCCCCAAATCTCCTGGAACAAAGAAATCCAAGTTCTGAAAAGTGTTTATTCCTTTGGGCACACCTCGATCTATTCCCCAGTTTATTCTCTCCACTCACATTGTCTGCACCTGTAAAGACTTAATTACCTGTAAACACTCGCATTCCAACCATTACCTTGTAATTGAGTTTGTGTCTGTATACGCCCTGTTTGTGAACACAACTTCCACTCACCTGATGAAGGGGCAGCGCTCCGAAAGCTTGTGCTACCAAATAAACCTGTTGGACTTGAACCTGGTGTTGTGAGACTTCTTAATGTGCCCACCCCAGTCCAACGCCGGCATCTCCACATCCAGTTTACACAGTGTGCATGCTTTGAAAAGGAAACAGTAAGAAGTCTCACAACACCAGGTTAAAGTCCAACAGGTTTATTTGGTAGCACGAGCTTTCGGAGCACTGCTCCTTCGTCAGATGGAGTGGAAATCTGCTCTCAAACAGTGCAAACAGACAAAATCAAGTTGCAGAATACTGATTAGAATGCGAATCCTACAGCCAGCCAGGTCTTAAATGTACAGACAATGTGGGTGGAGGGAACATTAAACACAGGTTAAAGAGATGTGTATTGTCTCCAGACAGAACAGCTAGTGAGATTCTGCAAGTCCAGGAGGCAAGCTGTGGGGGTTACTGATAATGTGACATAAATCCAACATCCCGCTTTAGGCCGTCCTCATGTGTGCGGAACTTGGCTATCATTTTCTGCTCAGCGACTCTGTGCTGTCGTGTGTTGTGAAGGCCGCCTTGTAGAATGCTTACCCGAAGATCAGAGGCTGAATGCCCGTGACGGCATCTCCACATCTTGAAAAGGAACGGCAGACTTGGATTGGAAAAGCATTTCTCACTACCAACTCAATACTTTATAAAAGCAAAATACTGCTGGAAATCTGAAATAAACACAGAAAATAAAAACAGGAACATCTCAGCAGGTCTGGCAGCATCTGTGGAGAGAGAAAATGATCCTTCTACAGAACTCAGAGAGTGCTTTATAAGGTGTAGTTACTGCTGTAATGTACAAAACTCGACAAAACTCCTGCAAGCAGCAATGTGATAATGGTCAGATAATCTGTGTTTTTTTGTGATGTTGATGGAGGGGTAAATATTGGTCAAGGTGGCAGGGATAAACACTCCTGCTCTTCAAAATAACCATGATGTGGAGATGCCGGTGTTGGATTGGGGTGGGCACAGTAAGTAGTCTCACAACATCAGGTTAAAGTCCAACAGGTTTATTTGGTAGCACGAGCTTTCGGACTGTTGCTCCTTCATCAGGTGAGTGAGGACTTGTGTTCACAAACACGGCATATATAGACACAAACTCAATTTATGAGATAATAGTTGGAATGCGAGTCTTTACAGGTAATCAAGTCTTTACAGGTGCAGACAATGTGAGTGGAGAGAGGGTTAAGCACAGGTTAAAGAGATGTGCATTGTCTCCAGCCAGGACAGTTCGTGAGATTTTGCAAGCCCAGGCAAGTCGTGGGGGCTACAGATAGTGTGACATGAACCCAAGATCCCAGTTGAGGCCGTCCTCATGTGTGCGGAACTTGACTATCAGTCTCTGCTCAGCGACTCTGTGTTGTCGTGTGTCGTGAAGGCCGCCTTGGAGAACGCTTACCCGAAGATCAGAGGCCGAATGCCCGTGACCGCTGATGTGTTCCCCAACAGGAAGAGAACAGTCTTGCCTGGTGTCACGAGATCTTTTATATCCATCCAAGTAGATGGATGCCTCGCTTTAATGTTTCATCTGAAAGGCAGCACCACTGACAGCGCAGTACTCCCTCAGCACTGCACGGGAGTGTTGTAGTCTTGGTGTTTGTACAAGAGCCATGGAGTGGAACTGGAAGCTGGAACTCTGTGGCTCAGAGGAAAGATTGAACAACAGTTCTCTGGATAACTCCATCACAATGATGCGAGTCCGCACTTGGACAAGTTCTATAATGCTTCACTGCTCATTTATTTTCACTCCGGCTTTGCAAAGCACACTCACATTCAGCACTGCGAGTTGGAGAACTGAATGTTTACATCCTGTCATTGTAAGGCAACAATGTGGAGATCAACGATTCCAGACAAATCATGAGCTCATTATCCTGTGACACTATGAAAGGAATACTTCCATTTTGACAGCACTTTTCACCACATCACGACATCCCTCCGTGTTTCAGAAGAGGCATTTTCTGAAGTCTAGACACTGCTGCAATACAGGGAACGTGGCAGAAAATCTGTGCACAGCAAGATCCCAAAACAGCAATGTAATAATGACCCGATAATCCATAAGTATTGAATAAGATTCAATACATTTAATACACACCAAATATTTCATAATGCGCTGTCGAAAACATTCAATCATTTATATATCAACAGAACTGTCATCATCTGCAGATGGGAAACCCAGGATAAATATTGACACTTTGGACACAGAGCACGGCTCTCACAATCAGTGTTGTGAGCAATCGGCACGGACCACACTTCACCCGCCCTTGCTCTACGTGCGAATCAATTCGGTCACATCGGCAGGAAAAAAACTACAGGGGCGGAAATCAGCAGAATGTAGCAATCCTGCCCTTGGGCAACGGTCAACAAAATGTCTCATCATGGGCTGCACTCAGAATCCAGATGAGCCGCATGTGGCCCCCAGGTTACAGACTGTCCCCTTCTCACTTGACAAGGGCAGACAAAGCTCCCAACTTGTTACCGCATCTGTGAGACAGCACCTCTAACAGTGAGGCACTCCTACAGTGTTACATTGAAGAGTCTTGGAGCTCAAGGATCTGAGGTGGGACTTCAATCCATGACTGCTGGACTCCGGGGCGAGAGTGTTACTCACGTCCAGCCCACACGGGAGACTGTATTTCATGGGCATGTTGATGTCAGACCAGATGGTAGGGGTGAGCAGACAAGAGTAGAAAGGGGCTGAGGAACAGTATATTACTGCAGAATAACGACCGCTGAAAATGATCACAGGCCAGTGAGCTCAGATATCGGCAGTAAGTTGAGATATTCACCAAGAAACTCTTGAGGAATTTGGATGGGTTCTCTGAACGCTTGAGGCTTCATCCACCTGAGAGTTCATTGCTGCCTGCACTTTATCCTTTGCTTATCATCAGGTCATTTATTCCACTCAGTTTTTTACCCATACCAAATCTCTCAGACTCCAAACCAATATTTTTGCTGCTCTGAGTTGCAGCTACTGCCTCATTGACTTAATTTCCCACCATTTTGCCAACAATCTTGATCAACTGGGCCAGTGGGCTGACGAATGGCAGATGGAGTTTAATTTAGACAAATGTGAGGTGATGCATTTTGGTAGATTGAACCAGGGCAGGACTTACTCAGTTAATGGTCGGGCGTTGGAGAGAGTTACAGAACAAAGAGATCTAGGGGTACAGGTTCATAGCTCCTTGAAAGTGGAGGCACAGGTGGGCAGAGTGGTGAAGAAGGCATTCGGCATGCTTGGTTTCATTGGTCAGAACATTGAATACAGGAGTTGGGACATCTTGTTGAAGATGTACAAGACATTGATAAGGCCACACTTGGAATACTCTGTGCAATTCTGGTCACCCTATTATAGAAAGGATGTTATTAAACTAGAAAGAGTGCAGAAAAGATTTACTAGGATGCGACCGGGACTTGATGGATTGAGTTATAAGGAGAGGCTGGATAGACTGGGACTGTTTTCTCTGGAGCGTAGGAGGCTGAGGGATGATCTTTTAGAGCTCTATAAAATAATGAGGGGCATAGATCAGCTAGATAGTCAATATCTTTTCCCAAAGGTAGGGGAGTCTAAAACTAGAGGGCATAGGTTTAAGGTGAGAGGGGCAATTATTTCACAGAGGATGGTGAGTGTCTGGAACAAGCTGCCAGAGGTAGTAGTAGAGGCGGGTACAATTTTGTCTTTTGAAAAGCATTTAGATAGTTACATGGATAAGATGGGTATAGAGGGATATGGGCCAAATGTGGGCAATTGGGATTAGCTTAGGGGTTAATAAAAGGGTGGCATGGACAAGTTGGGCCGAAGGGTCTGTTTCCATGCTATAAACCTCTATGATTCTATGACTCTGTAAGCATTGCAATCTTATTCTCAAAAGTCCTGATAAAGCTGTCCTTTGGCAAAAGCTTCAACAGAACCTATGGCTGAGACATTGCTACAACCAGCTGGGAGAGAAGGTTCCTGAATAGAGCCCGCCCCCGTCCTCCCCACCCACCTCCCCCCCTCCCCCCCCCCCCCCCCCCCGCCCCGCCCCGGAGCCAGTGAAAACTCCTCCCTCAGGAAACACCACCAGGGATGAGCTTATTTTCACCCTGAGGGGAAATGATCACCAGGCAGGTGACACATGAATAGGTGGAAAGGCAAGCTGTGAGAGGGATACAAAGACTTCACAAAGAGGTGTTGACAGGTAAGTAGGTAGGCAAAAAATTGGCAAATGGAGTATAATGTGGGAAAATGTGAAGCTGCTCATTTTGGCAGGGAGAACAAAAGAAAAGAGTATGATTTAAATGGAGAAAAATTGCAAAGGGACTGGGGGGACTTGTGCATGAAACACAGGAAGCGGGCAAACAGGTACAGCAGGTAATCGGGAAGGTGAATGGAATGTTGGCCCATATTTCAACGGTGTTGGAGTATAAGAATAAGGAAGTCTTGCTCCAACTGTACAAGGTACTGGGGAGACCACCTCTGGAGTACTGTGAGCAGTTTTGGTCCCCTTATTTAACGAAAAATATTAGGGGTGGCGATTCTCCCAAAAAATTCTAAGTAATAAATTCGCTTAATTACTTTTTTTTTCAGCGGGGGTTTCAAAATGAGTCTCCCGCACTGCAGAGTGCACTAGCGTGAATTGTGTGGAAAATCAGTGTGTGGGCCCTATTCCTGCTGGAAAGGCCGGCAGCATAGCGCTGAGGGGGCCACTGCGCGTCAGCACTGATCTGTCAGCACCGAGATCGATGTATGCGCAGTGGCACCGCACTGATGGCCTCACAGCCACCGGCCAGCTCGATCGCTGGCCAGTCCCACAACCCCCGCATTGCTAGCCCCCCCCAAACATGCCCATGCCAGCCTCAACGTTCCCCCTCTCCCCCAGCCCACCTCGATTTCATCCCCCCACCTCTCTCCCCTGAGCCCCAATCTCCCGACCCCCCGACCCGATCCCACCAGCAGCCCCGAACCCCCCCCCCCCCCCAGCAAGCTGACGCCCCCCTATCCTGATGGCCAGCCCCAATCACTGGCCTCCCTCCCTCTGTCACTCAGCCTATTGTGGCAGTGGGAGCTCCCCCCCCCAACATCCACCGATCTCCCGTCAGAGGCCCTACCCCGTTAGGCCCCGCCCCTGCCCTATGCCCAGCGGGCGGTGCTAAAGTGCCCCCTGGGAAGTGGCACTTCTCCCCTTGGGCAGTGCCAGGGGCCCAGGCTGGCAGTGCCAGGCTGGCAATGTCCCAGGGGCACCCCCCCTGGCACTCGACCCTCTGGGGGGCCGCGAATGCCTCCCCTTCACTCCAGCAGGGTCGGGCCGCCAGCTCCCCGCAAGTGGGGAGCTACTGTAAACCCCGCTGGAGCGAAACACTCCTGGCAGGGAGGGAGATGGTGGCGGGCCTGGAGGCTTCAGTCTGGGCCTGCTAATAAGAGTTAAAATATATTAAGATGCTTATTTAAATAAATTATGCAGCTCCGCGGCGATTTCTGCCATGGAGCTGATGGCACCAGAAATCCAGCGCTCCGAGATCTGTGGAGGCCCTGGCGCCCAGTGGGGAACCCACAAAACGGCCTCCGCTCGAGTCTCCCAGCCCCCGCTGCGCCACAAAACCAGAACAGCGGGATGGGAGGAACGCCCCCATTATTCCATTGGGGGCAGTTCAGAGAAGGTTCACTTGGATGGTGCATCGTATGGAGGGATTGTCTGATGAGGAAAGGAAACTCTTCACTCACCTGATGAAGGAGCGACACTTTGAAAGCTCGTGCTACCAAATAAACCTGTTGGACTTTAACCTGGTGTTGTGAGACTTCTTACTGTGCTTACCCAGTCTGCAGGTACAACAGGTGATCAAGAAGGCAAATGGGACGTTGGCCTATATCGCAAGGGGGATAGAATATAAAAGCAGAGATGTCTTGCTGCATCTGTACAGGGCATTGGTGAGGCCGCAGCTGGAATACTGTGTGCAGTATTGGTCCCCTTATTTGCGGAAGGATATATAGGCCTTGGAGGGAGTGCAGAAAAGGTTCACCAGGTTGATACCAGAGATGAGGGGTGTTGATAATGAGGAGAGACTGAGCAGATTGGGTTTGTACTTGTTGGAATTTAGAAGGCTGAGGGGAGATCTTATAGTGACCTATAAGATAATGAAGGGGCTGGATAGGGTAGAGATGGAGAGATTCTTTTCACTGAGAAAGGAACTGGAGGGCACAGCCTCAAAATAAAGGGGGGTCAGTTTAGGACACAGTTGAGGAGGAACTTCTTCTCTCAGAGGGTGGTGAATCTCTGGAATTCTCTGCCCACTGAGGTGGTGGAGGCTACCTCGCTGAATATGTTTAAAGCGCGGATAGATGGATTCCTGATCGGTAAGGGAATTAGGGGTTATGGGGATCAGGCGGGTAAGTGGAACTGATCCACTTCAGATCAGCCATGATCTTATTGAATGGCGGGGCAGGCTCGAGGGGCTAGATGGCCTACTCCTGCTCCTATTTCTTATGTTCTTATGTTACCCTAGTCCAACGCCGGCATCTCCACATCGAGGAAAGATTCAACAGGTTAAAGTAGAGGAAAGTTTATTTATTCGTGTCACAAGTAGGCTGACATTAACACTGCAATGAAGTTACTGTGAAATTCCCCTAGTCGCCACACTCCGACGCCTGTTCGGGTAACACTGTGGGAGAATTTAGCACGGTCAATGCACCCTAACCAGCACGTCTTTCGGATGGTGGGAGGAAACTGGAGCACCCGGAGGAAACCCACGCAGACACGGGGAGAATGTGCAAACTCCACACAGACAGTGACCCAAGCCGGGAATTGAACCCCGGTCCCTGGCGCTGTGAGGCAGCAGTGCGAACCGGATTGAGATTCTAATCATTGGAATTTGAAAGAATGAGAGGTGATGTCATTGAAACATATCGGGCCTGATTTTACCATTTTGATTCTCAGTGCTGAATCTGGGCGCAATTCAGATCCGACTTGGAAACCTGTTCTCAGGCGCCCCCATACGCACTTAGCCTGAAAAAAAATCGTGAGTCTGATTCGCGCTGTGGGCAAGGTTTAGCGCGCCCGAAACGATTGGAGCTTTCAACTGCGCATGCGCAGTGAGAAAAAAATTTGAAAAATTGCCCCCCTGTCACACCGCTCCCGGGCCGCAAAAAAGCCTGAGAGCGATGGCCCCCACAGACATCACCCCCACCCCTACAACATAACTGCCCCCCTTACCCACCCACCCCCTCCGCTACCCAGACAGGTCGCGACTCTCTGCCCCCCTTCCCTCCCCACCGATCGCCCGCAGAGTGTCAGCGGACCCCTCCCTCCCCTGCCCCTGCCCCCCCCACCAGAGATCCATCTGTCCTTCCCCGCCTCCCCCCACCAGCGAGCGATCGTCCCTTCCCCACCCCCCCCCCCCCACCGCCCCACCAGAGATACATCTTACCCGCCTGCCTCCTCCCCTTCCCCCACCCCCCAGAGAATGAACTGGCCTTCCCCCCACCCCCCCCCCCCCACCCCCCTCCCCCCAGAGAATGAACTGGCTTTCCCCCCCCTCCTCCCCCCAGAGAACGAACTGGCCATCCCCCCCCCCCCCTCTTCCCCCCTCCTCCCCTACAGAGAATGATCTGGCCTCCCTCCCCTCCTCCACCACCAATCTGAGTCAGAGAACCGTTGGAAGCTCTGAACTTACCTCTTCAGAAGCTGGAGCGCCCAAAACAGACCTTTGCCGAGCATGTGCCGAATCTGGACGGGCGAACGCGATGGTAAAGGGGGAAATGCTGATAAAGTTGGGCGGGCAGTTCATTAATTGAATTTAAATGCACGCAAATGCATTTAAATCGCCGTTGCGCCTGTTTCGGGCGCGAATGGGATCGTGGCCATTCCTGGGCCTCGGTAAAGTGGGCATCTGCGTGGGCGCGGGTCGCATTAATGGCCTCACATCCGTCTTCACCACGTTTTAGTGCCCGAAAATGGGCGCAACGCAATGGTAAAATCGGGCCCGTCGGGGTCTGAAGGGGCTTGACAGGGTAAATGCTGAGAGGATGTTTCCCCTCATGGGAGAGTCGAGGACCAGAGGGCACAGTCTCCGAATAAAGGGGTGCCAATTTAACGCTAATGTGAGGAGTTTCTTCCCTCAGAGGGTTGTGGGTCTCTGGAGTTCATTGCCACAGAGAGCTGTGGGGGAAGAGTTCTTGTGTACATTGAAGGCTGAGATAGGTAGATTTTTAATGAGTAAGGGAATCGAGGGTTACGGGAAAGGGCAGGAAAGTGGATGTGAGGAATGTCAGGATCTGCCATGAGCAGGCTTGAGGGGCTGAATGGCCTACCGCTGTTCCTGTTTCCTGTGGTCATGTCATATTTAGTTGCGAAAAGACAAGAATAATCACCCCTGCAGATTTTCTCAAGCCTCTGAGGTTTCCTTTGCAGACTGGGTTTCCAGAAGTTGCTGTGTTGGTGGTTTGGAGGGATCAGATGAAGTGGAATTGTTAATAGTTTCCCGGGCCTTCATTCCCAAGGGCAGTTTTACATCGGATGGATTTACCTTTCATTCAGCTGGCAGTAGATTTTCAATTTTTGTGTACACTGGGGTCAAATGTTGACACGCAAAACACAACCATCATTTAGTGAACCTTTTGCGTTGTGGGGTTGGCTTCACAAAGTTGCCAATAATGTGTACAGAAATGTTTATGCACCAGACCATTAAGTTTGAGAGGCAATGTGAATGTGAGCTTTTAGCGCTGAGGCTCGGTACAATGCACGGAGGATGATATACGGAGAGACTCAGTCTGTCAGCAATCCATTCAAACCCTCCCTCACCAGTCTGAAGGGCTTTGCAAACTGAGCGATGTCAAAGTCTTTAGGCTCCTTTCCACTTTGCACTGCTCCACTCCATATTGCAAGGCCTCTGCAGTCGATGAATTCTATGGAAGGAGGCCATTCAGTCCATCATGCCTCTGACAGCTCTCGGAAGGAGCTCAGTTGAACCTCAGTGCCCGGCTCCAGTGCCAGTACCCCTGAGAATCTTTAACAGAAAATGCTGGAAAATCTCAGCAGGTCTGACAGCATCTGTGGGAAGAGAATAGAACCAAAGTTTTGAGTCTAGATGACCTTTTGTCAGAGCTGATGAAGCTATTATAGAAAGGATATTATTAAACTAGAAAGAATGCAGAAAAGATTTACTAGGATGCTACCGGGACTTGATGGTTTGAGTTATAAGGAGAGGCTGGATAGACTGGGACTTTTTTCACCGGAGCGTAGGAGGTTGAGGGTGATCTTATAGAGGTCTATAAAATAATGAGGGGCATAGATCAGCTAGATAGTCAATATCTTTTCCCAAAGGTAGGGGAGTCTAAAACTAGAGGGCATAGGTTTAAGGTGAGAGGGGAGAGATGCAAAAGGGTCCAGAAGGGCAACTTTTTCACACAGAGGGTGGTGAGTGTCTGGAACAAGCTGCCAGAGGTAGTAGTAGAGGCGGGTACAATTTTGTCTTTTAAAAAGTGTTTAGACAGTTACATGGGTACGATGGGTATAGAGGGATTTGGGCCAAATGCGGGAAATTGGGACTAGTTTAAGGGTTTAAAAAAAAGGGGCGGCATGGACAAGTTGGGCTGAAGGGCCTGTTTCCATGCTGTAAACCTCTATGACTCGATTCCAGCATCCGCGGTATTCTGCTTTTACCCTGAGGAATCTTTCCTTCTCAAGGATTTATCTGATTCTCCTTTCGGTAGCTCATGTGTGAGCCTGTGTCCACGGGTCTTTCGGGCAGCACATTCCAGATCACAGCAACTCACTCAATAAATACATTCCCCGGCCAGAATTCTCCCACCTTGCCCGCGGGTGAAATTATCCGGTCCCCCAGCTGTAAACAAAGACTTGGCTGAGCGCCAAATTCTCCGTTCCTGCTGTCAGCGGGAGCGGGGCGTGTCAGATCGGTGAATTCCCGCCTTCATCTTGCTCCTTGCTCTTCCGCCTCAGCAAGAAAAAAGTACTAATGGGAAAAAAGAAGGACCAAGAAAGAAATCGAAAACAGCTTTTGGGTCTTCTAATATTT
Organism: Mustelus asterias; assembly: GCF_964213995.1. Classification (NCBI taxonomy): domain Eukaryota; kingdom Metazoa; phylum Chordata; class Chondrichthyes; order Carcharhiniformes; family Triakidae; genus Mustelus; species Mustelus asterias. Next base: position 72,939,491 of record NC_135822.1, read on the forward strand.
TTTCTGGAGGCTTCCACTCGGAAGCCTCACCTTTTTGCAGGACTGGGTGACGATCGTTCCGCTCAATCTTGCGAAACTCTGAGTTGAACTTTATTATTTTCCCAGCTGAACTTCCCGATAGTCTCCCAGGCAGTGATATTCACAGCTTTCTTTATCGAGAGAGGGAGTCAGAGAACATCAAAGCCATCTCCCAAATTACACCCCATCGGACTTGACTCTCAACAAATGCCAAGCTGTTCAGTGCTGTTACTTCCAGCTGACCGGGGCGGGGGGATCTAACCTGGCTGCCCTCTATGTGACCTCCTGAGATGTCAATTGAAGATACGAGGTGCCTCCTGTAATAAACCCCAGGACTTACACGGGGAATCCTTGACTCACCTCCCCCGTAGCACTCATAAAATACGAGTTCCCTTGGTAATTAAAGAAAAAGTTTATTTATTAGTCACAAGTGAGGCTTACATTAACACTGCAATGAAGTTACTGTGAAATTCCCCTAGTCGCCACAGTCTGGCGTCTGTTCGGGTCAATGCACCCTAACCAGCACGTCTTTCAGACTGCGGGAGGAAACCGGAGCGCCCGGAGGAAACCCACGCAGACATGAGGAGAATGTGCAGACTCCGCACAGACAGTGACCCAAACCGGGGATCGAACCCGGGTCCCTGGCGCTGTGAAACAGCCGTGCTAACCACTGTGCCACCGTGCTGTGGTAATTAATTACCTTAGCAAGTGGAACCCGTATCCCGAATCCTTTACAAGGCAGGCTCTTGAGTGGGCCCAGTATTTTATCAAAGAACAAAGAACAAAGAATATTACAGCACAGGAACAGGACCTTCGGCCCTCCAAGCCTGCACCAACCATGCTGCCCGACTGAACTAAAGCCCCCTACCCTTCTGGGGACCATATCCCTCTATTCCCATCCTAATCATGTATTTGTCCAGAAGCCCCTTAAAACTCGCTATTGTATCCGCTTCCATTACCTCCCCCGGCAACGAGTTCCAGGCACCCACCACCCTCTGTGGAAAAAAATTGCCTCATACATCTCCTTTAAACCTTGCCCCTCGCACCTTAAACCTGTGCCCCCCCTAGTAATTGACTCTTCCACCCTGGGAAAAAGCTTCTGACTATCCACTCTGTCCATGCCCCTCATAATCTTGTAGACTCCTATCAGATTATCGTCCCGGTTGGTACCGGTGTACACGTACCACAGGCCTGTGGTGTAACTTTCTCTTTGTTAAATAAAACTCCGCTCCTTTCCAGTTGGCTTCCTGAGTTATTACACCTCCCACCACCCAGATCTCAGCTGGCAGGTCGCCATGACGTGTCCCATGGCCTGGGCATCCGTGGCCGCTCATCGCACTTTGGGCCGTCCCTCCTTCCTATGTGAATGGAACGAGTGACTGACTGCGTCGGTGCCCTGTGTTAATTCCTCCTCGGGGGGTGGGGGGGGAGGGGGTCGGAGCTGGGGCCTCCTGGTGCTGGCTCAGTGATTAGGTATTGATCCATTGTTCTTGTGTCTCAGGGTATCTGTCTGGATACTGGATTAATGCCGGCTGTGTGGATATTGGCTGCTGGTTCACAGAAGGCCTGTTGCAATTTCAAACGCTTCCATGGGGGATTTTTCGATGAATGTAATTATAGCATTGCAGGTTTACACAGACAGTTTCCATTATCAATCTACATATGAACTTCCGATAGATAGAGTTGTTAGATTAAAGCGGGAATTGAATTAGCTCTGCGTACCTTGTTCCAATAACAACCTAACCCCATTTCAACTGGAGCCAGGAATTTGCTCCGTGTGTAATGCTATGGCTGCCCCAGTTTAATGTGTCCAGGTTACACACTTGATAATGTTGGAGTGTACAGTGAAATCAACGGGTCTCTCTGCAACTGCAAAGGCTGTTATTCTTACTTGCCCAAGAGGTACTTCCTGTATCTACTGAGGTTATTCATGAAGGACCCCGATTTCTCACCCTTGCCCTTCGCCTGAGGTGTGGTAATCCTCAGGTCAAAATCACCACCAGTCGGCCCTCCCCACTTAAAAGGGAGCGCAGCCTGTGGCCATTTGGGACTATGTTGACTTTATCTTTGAGAGGTAACCTCCCTCAGCTCTACACCACAATCATGTCAACAAGAATGATCATTTTCTTCACCTGAACAATTCCCTGGTGATAGATTGGAAATGATATATCAGCGTATGTATCATGTTTATCATGTCTTACACAACTTTTACACCATACAAAACATTCTTTCTGGTTGTATCACAGCCCCATGCCGACACTATAGTTAAGAAAGCCCCACCAACGCCTCTACTTTCTCGGAAGACCAAGGAAATTTGGCATGTCAGCTACGACTCTCTGCAACTTTCACAGATGCACCATAGAAAGCATTCTTTCTGGTTGTTATCACAGCTTGGTATGGCTCCTGCTCTGCCCAAGACCACAAGGAACTACAAAAGGTCATGAATGTGGCCCAATCCATCACGCAAACCAGCCTCCCATCCATTGACTCTGTCTACACTTCCCACTGCCTCGGGAAAAGCAGCCAGCATAATCAAGGACCCCACTCACCCCGGACATTCTCTCTTCCACCTTCTTCCGTCGGGAAAAGGATACAAAAGTCTGAGGTCACGTACCAACCGACTCAAGAACAGCTTCTTCCCTGCTGCTGTCAGACTTTTGAATGGACTTACCTCGCATTAAGTTGATCTTTATCTACACCCTAGCTATGACTGTAACATTACATTCTGCACCCTCTCCTTTCCTTCTCTATGAACGGTATGCTTTGTCTGTATAGTGTGGAAGAAACAATACTTTTCATTGTATGTTAATACAAGTGACAATAATAAATCAAATCAGATCAGAACAAACGACTGTGAGAAAAGTCAGTTATTTTTAATGCTTCTGACCAGGTATCAAGATTGATGACATTTTTACAAAGTCTCTTTTGCAAAGAGCAATTGAACTCTGGCCAAAGAATAAAACATAGCTTGGGGATGTTAACTGCAATGTTATCACAATCAGACTATTCAGTTGATTGTGCTGTTGCTGGTTCTTTGACAGAGTTATCCAGTCAGTTCCACTCAACCCTGCACTTTCCCCATTACCTTGCAAATTGTTCCTTGATAAGTCAAGAGACAACTCCCCCTCTGCAAGTTACTCTCGAATCTCCCTCCACTGATCTTTTAAATATCAAAAACACTCGTTGTATTAAAGTACAGATTTTCCTCATCTCGCCTCTTTCGATCTCTGGTTACCGAACCTCCCACCCTTTGGTCAGGTTTATCTCCCATGTCCCTCTCCAGAGTGTCACAGCATTGTCATACGCACCAGCCATGTCAAACCGTGTACGGCCAATTCACTAAGCAAAGTCATTTTCCAGAATCTACCAAGTCATGTCATTATCCTTCAGGCTGACTGGAACACATTGTTCAAAAAGACTTTGGTTCGTTATTCAGCTCTTTCAGTGAGCGTTATTCCACAATAATACAACATTGTCAAAGAGAGAATCTGCTCGGTAAGTATTACCTCAAAAGGAATTGGAGACTCAAGTCAAAAGTGGGAGCAGAAATGTCTTGGGATCCTTTGAGTTTGTGGGTTGCATCTGGGTCGAAGTGGACTGGAGTCAAAAGTAAAGTCACCTTGGGAGACATCTCATTTCGTCCCGATCAATGGATGATTAAACAATGCTCCCAAAAACACACAGCCTCAGAATCATTTCCAATCTCAACAGTCAAATTGGTCTCCCTGGGAATTCAAAACCTTTTTCCTCAGCTCCACGTTCTTTGGCAGCCAAACTTTGGAGAATGTGTTTGGTTTGATGCTGTTATCTTCCAGCCAGTATCCCACAGGACAATAACACAGCAGTGCACTTGAGGAAGTACAGATGTTGCCACTCTTGAGCAGAAAGCACAGTCTGAAATCCTGGCATATCCAACACCTGGACCATAGGGATTACAATGATCTTTGCATTTCCATCAGATCGTTGATCCAATTTCTCAATCATCCAGAATGAAATGAGAAAGGGAATGAATAAATTTTGATCAAAACCTAATCGCACAGATTGATAGAATCATAGAATCCTCAGAGTGCAGAAGGCGGCCATTTTGTCTGCATCGACCCTCTGAACGAGCATCTTACCCTATCCCCGTAATCCTGCACATTTACCACGGTTAATCCACCCTAACCTGCACCTTTTCGGACTGTGGGAGGAAACCCACGCAGACACGGGGAGAGCGTGCAGACTCCGCACAGACAGTTACCCAAGCCAGGAATCGAACCCAGGTCCCTGGTGCTGTGAGGCAGCAGTGTGAGCCACTGTGCGACCACTTGCACAGAATATCTTCCAGCATCCCTCCACAAGCGTATAACTTTCCTCTTGCAGAATTCCTCGATGGCCCCTGTCTGGCTCCAGCTCGCTGCTTCACTGAAACTGGAGCTGTGAATTTCCGGACAGTGAGGGGATCTCCAGATTCCCACAGGGAAACTGATGTATCATTGGAGTCTCCTTTCCCCAGCTGGCAAAGCTCCCACCATTAAGTCAAACGGTTGTGAGTTTGTGCGCTACTCCAGAACCTTAACACATGAACCAAGGCTGATATTTTAAAGAGAGAGAGAGTGCTGCATTGTCAGCGGAGGTGTCTTGTGGGCACGGGTTTGATTCTTGCCTTGGATCACTGTCTGTGTGGAGTTTGTACATTCTCCCCGTGTCTGCATGGGTTTCCTCTGGTGTCTCTGACTGTGAGGTGTTTTGCCAGCTTGCCGTATATTTTTTGTGTCTCAGGGCAATGCAGAGTTGACTCAACTTTCTAAATCTGCAATAGGTTTATTTACAATGCTTTGAAATATCTCTGCAATCACAAAATGCCTGCGTTAACCCTACTCAGTTTCCGGCACCTTCCGGGCCTTCCTGTGTCATAGAGTATGAGAGTCATAGAGGTTTACAGCATGGAAACAGGCCCTTTGGCCCAACTTGTCCATGCCGCCCTTTTTTTTAAACCCTTAAGCTAGTCCCAATTGCCCGCGTTTGGCCCATATCCCTCTATACCCATCGTATCCATGTAACTATCTAAACGCTTTTTAAAAGACAAAATTGTACCCGCCTCTACTACTGCCTCTGGCAGCTTGTTCCAGACACTCACCACCCTCTGTGTGAAAAAGTTGCCCCTCTGGACACTTTTGTATCTCTCCCCTCTCACCTTAAACCTATGCCCTCTAGTTTTAGACTCCCCTACCTTTGGGAAAAGATATTGACTATCTAGCTGATCTGTGTCCCTCATTATTTTATAGACCTCTATAAGATCACCCCTCAGCCTCCTACGCTCCAGAGAAAAAAGTCCCAGTCTATCCAGCCTCTCCTTACAACTCAAACCATCAAGTCCCGGTAGCATCCGAGTAAATCTCTTCTGCACTCTTTCTAGTTTAATAATATCCTTTCTATAATAGGGTGACCAGAACTGTGCACAGCATTCCAAGTGTGGCCTTACCAATGTCTCGTACAACTTCAACAAGAAGACACTGTGTGTCTGTTCACCTCAACTGCTGCGTTTGTTCGAACAGTTCCGAAAACTAGGGAGCGCACCTCCAGTGAGCAGGTGGACAAGGGAGAGAGAGGGTGGGGAAATGATGGGAAGGGAAGAGGATTGGAATGTTTCATGAAGGGGAAATTCTGAGGATGGGGGAAATAATTGATCGGCAGATGGAAAGTGAGGCTGGCACTTTGATCCCATCACTAATGAATGGTAACTTGCTGAAATCTCTGAGCTCTCTAACAACAACCTGTCCTGGTCCCCCCCCATGCTGACACTATAGTTAAGAAAGCTCACCAACACCTCTACTTTCTCAGTAGACAAAGGAAATTTGGCATGTCAGCTACAACTCTCACCAACTTTTACAGATGCACCATAGAAAGCATTCTTTCTGGTTGTATCACAGCTTGGTATGGCTCCTGCTCTGCCCAAGACCGCAAAGAACTACAAAAGGTCGTGAATAGAGTCATAGAGTCATAGAGGTTTACAGCATGGAAACAGGCCCTTCGGCCCAACTTGTCCATGCCGCCCTTTCTTTTTTAAAACCGCTAAGCCAATCGCAATTGCCCGCATTTGGCTCATATCCCTCTAAACCCATCGTACCCATGCAACTATCTAAATGCTTTTTAAAAGACAAAATTGTACCCGCCTCTACTACTACCTCTGGCAGTTCGTTCCAGACACTCACCACCCTCTGTGTGAAAAAATTGCCCCTCTGGACACTTTTGTATCACACCCCTCTCACCTTAAACATATGCCCTCTAGTTTTAGACTCCCCTACCTTTGGGGAAAGATATTGACTATCTAGCTGATCTGTGCCCCTCATTATTTTATAGACCTCTATCAGATCACCCCTCAGCGTCCTACGCTCCAGAGAAAAAAGTCCCAGTCTATCCAGCCTCTCCTTATAACTCAAACCAGCAAGTCCCGGTAGCATCCTAGTAAATCTTTTCTGCATTCTTTCTAGTTTAATAATATCCTTTCTATAATAGGGTAACCAGAACTTCAACAAGACATTCCAACTCCTGTATTCAATGTTCTGACAAATGCAACCAAGCATGCCGAATGCCTTCTTCACCACTCTGTCCACCTGTGACTCCACTTTCAAGGAGTTATGAACATGTACCCCTAGATCTCTTTGTTCTGTAACTCTCCTCAATGCCCTACCATTAACTGTGTAAGTCCTGCCCTGATTCAATCTACCAAAATGCATCACCTCGCATTTGTCTAAATTAAACTCCATCTTCCATTTGTCAGCCCACTGGCCCAATTGATCAAGATCCCGTTGCAATTGGAGATAATTTTCTTCACTGTCCACTATGCCACCAATCTTAGTATCATTTGCAAACTTACTAACCATGCCCCCTATATTGCCTGATGGATTGTGAATGTAGCCCAGTCCATCACGCAAACCAGCCCCCCATCCATTGACTCTGTCTACACTTTCCGATGCCTCGGCAAAGCAACCAGCATAATTAAGGACCCCACGCACCCCGGACATTCTCTCTTCCACCTTCTTCCATCAGGGAAAAGATACAAAAGTCTGAGGTCATGTACCAACTGACACAAGAACAGCTTCTTCCCTGCTGCTGTCAGACTTTTGAATGGACCTACCTTGCATTAAGTTGATCTTTCTCTACACCCTAGCTATGACTGTAACACTACATTCTGCACTCTCTCCTTTCCTTCTCTATGAACGGTATGCTTTGTCTGTATTGCGCGCAAGAAGGAATACTTTTCACTGTATGTTAATACATGTGACGATAATAAATCAAATTAAATCAAATTAAATCAGGAAGGTTCAGATCCCCTATATATTTGAGAGTATCACTAACTGCTGGTCGATCTGTGACCAGCTAAAAGAGGTGCAACATCCTGGTCCTACCTGTAGCTGGAAGCAATCCTACTGATATTCAGCCCATAACTCATTGTTGGCAGAATCACACTGTGTCGCACAACTTTAACAGGCCCCATCTCACTAGCACCTTGGACTCTTGTTCGAGGCAACTGTGAAAATGGGAGTCTCTTTCAGAGCCAGCCTGTTCTTGGACAAATCAGGTGTAATGTTTTAACTATGTTCAGACGGTTGTGGGTTTTAAACAAAAAGAAAAAACGTGATGTGTACGCATAGATTCAAAATAACACACGGCAGGTTTATTCAAAGAGATGTTCTCTGCTCTGCAGGGAAGACAAAACTGAAACTAAAGCTGGACCCCGCGAAACACCCCAGCGATGGTCACCATCAAATCATGTGACCTGCTCTGAAAGCAATCAAGCATGAGGACTTATCTGTTGAGGTAGTATGGGCGGAGATTAGAAATAGGAGAGGAGAGGTCACCCTGTTGGGAGTCTTTTATAGACCTCCTAAAAGTTCTAGAGAGGTTGAGGAAAGGATTGCGGAGTCAATCCTGCTTAGGAGTGAAAGTAATAGGGCAATTGTTATGGGGGATTTTAACTTGACTAATATTGACTGGAATTGTTATAGCTCTAGCTCGTTAGAGGGGTCAGTTTTTGTTCAAAGCGTGCAGGAAGGTTTTTTGACTCAGTATGTAGACAGGCCAACTAGAGGTGAGGCTATATTGGATCTGGTGCTGGGAAATGAGCCAGACCAGGTGCTAGACTTGGAAGTTGGTGTGCATTTTGGTGATAGTGACCACAATTCGGTTACGTTCACCTTAGTGATGGAAAGGGATAGGCATGAACCTCGGGCCAGTGGTTTTAGCTGGGGGAAGGGTAATTATGAGGCTATTAGGAGAGAATTAGGAAACATAGGTTGGACTAGGAGATTACAGGGACTGGGAACGTCCGACATGTGGAGTTTTTTCAAGGAGCAGCTACTGCGAGTCTGTGATAGGTATGTCCCTGTCAGGCAAGGAGGAATTGGTAGGGCTAGGGAACCGTGGTGCACCAAAAAAGTTTCTTTGTTGGTTAAAAAGAAAAAGGAGGCTTATGTTCGGATGAGACGTGAGCACTCGGGTAGTGCACTAGAAAGCTTTAGATTGGCTAAGAGGGAGTTGAAGAGCGAGCTTAGAAGGGCTAAAAGGGGACATGAGAAGACTTTGGCGGATAGGGTTAAACAGAATCCTAAGGCGTTCTATAGGTATGTCAAGAACAGAAGGTTGGTTAGGGCAAGTTTAGGGCCAGTTATAGATGGCAGAGGGAAGTTATGTGTGGAACCGGAGGAGATTGGTGAAGCATTGAACCAATATTTCTCTTCGGTGTTCACGCAAGGGGACATGAATATAGCTGAGGAGGACACTGGGTTGCAGGGGAGTAGAATAGACAGTATTACAGTTGATAAGGAGGATGTGCAGGATATTCTGGAGGGTCTGAAAATAGATAAATCCCCTGGTCCGGATGGGATTTATCCAAGGATTCTCTGGGAGGCAAGAGAAGTGATTGCAGAGCCTCTGGCTCTGATCTTCAGGTCGTCGTTGGCCTCTGGTATAGTACCAGAAGATTGGAGGTTAGCGAATGTTGTCCCATTGTTTAAGAAGGGGAACAGAGACTTCCCCGGGAATTATAGACCGGTGAGTCTCACTTCTGTTGTCGGCAAGATGTTGGAAAAAATTATAAGGGATAGGATTTATAGTTATTTGGAGAGTAATGAATTGATAGGTGATAGTCAGCATGGTTTTGTGGCAGGTAGGTCGTGCCTTACTAACCTTATTGAGTTTTTTGAGAAAGTGACCAAGGAGGTGGATGGGGGCAAGGCAGTGGACGTGGTATATATGGATTTTAGTAAGGCGTTTGATAAGGTTCACCATGGTAGGCTTCTACAGAAAATGCAGATGTATGGGATTGGGGGTGATCTAGGAAATTGGATCAGGAATTGGCTAGCGGATAGGAAACAGAGGGTGGTGGTTGATAGTAAATATTCATCATGGAGTGCGGTTACAAGTGGTGTACCTCAGGGATCTGTTTTGGGGCCACTGCTGTTTGTAATATTTATTAATGATCTGGATGAGGGTATAGTTGGGTGGATTAGCAAATTTGCTGATGACACCAAAGTCGGTGGTGTGGTAGACAGTGAGGAAGGGTGTCGTAGTTTGCAGGAAGACTTAGACAGGTTGCAAAGTTGGGCCGAGAGGTGGCGGATGGAGTTTAATGCGGAGAAGTGTGAGGTAATTCACTTTGGTAGGAATAACAGATGTGTTGAGTATAGGGCTAACGGGAGGACTTTGAATAGTGTGGAGGAGCAGAGGGATCTAGGTGTATGTGTGCATAGATCCCTGAAAGTTGGGAATCAAGTAGATAAGGTTGTTAAGAAGGCATATGGTGTCTTGGCGTTTATTGGTAGGGGGATTGAATTTAGGAGTCGTAGCATTATGTTGCAACTGTACACAACTCTGGTGCGGCCGCACTTGGAGTACTGTGTGCAGTTCTGGTCCCCACATTACAGGAAGGATGTGGAGGCTTTGGAGAGGGTGCAGAGGAGGTT